>NC_133327.1:302614815-302652334 GCF_042186555.1 Aquarana catesbeiana | reverse complement strand
CACTGGTGGTGATTAAGATGCTCATCTATTATATTATTATTTATTTAAGGTACCCATATAATGCCATCAATTTACGCAGCGCTCCACTCATACATTGCACACTCACATTGGTTCCTACCCTCAAGGAGCCCACAATCCAAGGTCCCCAACTCACATTCATACACTAGGGCCAATTTTGGACAGAAGCCAATTAACCTTTGGGGTGTGGAAGGAAACCGGAGTCCCCGGAGGAAACCCACACAGGCACAGGGAGAGCATGCAAACTCAAGGCAGGTAGTGTAGTGGTTGGGATTCGAACTATGCGAAGGGGTGAGATGCCATCCCCTGCTTGAGGACATGAAACTATTGGGTAAAATTTTTAGTACCCGCGTCAATAAGTACCTTTGCCAACTAATTCATAGAGACCAGATTGGATTTGGGCCGCCAGGCAGCTGTTCGTAAGGTGATACATCTTATCACTCTACTGAATCAATGTAAAATCTTAGGGTTCTAGCTTTCACTTGATATGTACAAAGCATTTGATACCCTGTCCTGGGACTATTTGTGATATGTGTTGCAACATTGGGGCTTTGGGGAGTCCTTTCTGACCTGGCTCTCAGTCCTATTCTCCTCCCCTACAGCATTGGTCCGCTGTGAGGGCTTTTCCACCACCTCCTTTCCTATATTTCAAGGTATGCATCAGGGCTTTCTCTTTTCCCCTGCCATCTTTATCTTGGCCCTGGTGGCGGCCCTCCACACTGATCTCAACATTACGGGGATTCCCTACACTGGCAAGACTTACAAGGTAAACTTGTTTGCTGACGATGCCCTTTTGACCCTTACCAACCCCATCACTACGCTTCCTAATCTAAACGTATTGCTATCCCGCTTCATGGTCATTTCAGGTCTGCAGATCAACCCTCATAAAACAATCACCTCAAATATCTCTCTTCCAGATTCCATGGTTTCTCATCTCCAGATTTCCTTACCGTATCGCTGGGTTGAATCCTCCCTGGAATATCTGGGAATCCATTTGACCCCCTTTTACACTTCTCTCTTTGCCACTAACTACTACCCTTATAGACTTATGGCAATTTCCTGGCCGCATCAGTAGGGTTAAAATGACTGTGCTCCCTAAGATCCTATACTTCTTTCAGACTTTACCGGTCTGCGTACCCACCTTCTTCTTACAATCACTCAAGAATAAAATTCTTGTTTCTTTTGACCCCACAAATGCCCCAGAGTAGCCCGTACTACTGTTTTCACCCCTAGATTAAGAGGTGGTCTTGGCGTCCCAAATGTTGCAAAGTATTGCTTAGCTGCACAGCTCTCACAGCTTACAATGTTGCTTCTGGAAATTCCTAATTGTGCCCCTGTTCCAGCCTCAGCCCTTCTGTGGCTTCCCCCAGCCTCGCACTCCCCCCTCTCTTAGCCGTCTAATGGCCCACAGCCTGCGTCTCTGGGACTCGACGTGCTATTTCGGTAACTTAATGTCCCTCTTCCTCCAGCTCCTTCCCCTCCTGAATAATCCCCTCTGTCCTCCGGGGCTAGAACAACCCCAACTTCCTAGGATCCCGCACCTTTCCACCCTTGGACTCCATTTGCAAGACCCACGACGCACCCCCTACGGAAGCGTTTTGCTATCTACAACTCCAACATTGGATTTCAACCCTCCGTTGTAACTCTTTGTTTCCCATTCAAAGGATGACCTTTGAACATATCTGTCTTCAATCACCTGGTTCCTGGGGAATCATCTCCTCCATTTACTCCTCCTTTAATTTCACTCCCACTCATATGTACATTTCTTAATGGTAACGAGACTTGGCAGTCACTATAGATCTAGGGGACTGGAGCAGGGCCTGGTCATCTGTAGCCAAATGTTCCTTCAACACGGTTACCATGGAAGCAGCCTATAAAGTTATCTTCCTGCTGGTATTGGGTCCCGGCCCACATAGCCCATTTGAACCCATCATACAATAATAGATGTTTCAGGGGGTGTGGCCAGGGCGGAGGCAAGATCCATATTTGGTGGTCTATGTGGATGCACATGTCTATGCACGAGCGGAGCGCGGGTGACGTCACGATCCAGTCACGTTCGTAATGCAGTATGCGTTACGTCCCTAGAAAGAGTGGTGGATCCCCCCATACAATCAGAAAGCAGATTGTTTTCCTTTCTCTCAGGTTTTTATGCCTGTGGGCGATGTACAGCCTGCAGGCATTCTAAATGTAATAACAAAAAACGTAAAAGTTTTAGGGCCACCTCCACTGATAAGGAATATAAAATAGATCAACTTATCACCTGTACAACAATTGGGGTCGTTTACATGCTTCAATGCGAGTGTGGCCTCCAATACATAGGAAGGACTTCTCGCCCCCTATATGTCCGTTTAGGAGAACATGTTAACAACATTAAAAAGGGATTAAAAACACATAATGTTTCTAAGCATTTTAAATTAGTACATGGTCAAAATCCCAGGGTTCTTAGTTTTAGGGGTATCGAGAGAGTAAATAAACATTGGAGGGGGGGCAACTTCCTACATCAACTTAGTCGCAGAGAATCCCATTGGATTCATGAGACCAAGATCCTCTTTCCGGGGAGCCTGAACGTCGACTTTGACGTTAATTGTTTTATCCCTGATCGATAGTGACTGATCTTTGAATTTTATTAAATGTTGAATATGTTTAGTTTATGTGTTTTTAGCATGTATTGTTATTCATGCTGTGGTATGTGGATGATCCAGGGCATTGAGCTTAAGCGCGGGGTTAGTGTCATTTTTTACTTTTTCTTTTTCTTTTTCTTTTTAATAATTTGGCTTGCCTAAGTCTTTATAGATCATTATACTAACTATGGCTATTCATTAATGGTTATTTTATAACTGGTTTCCATAGTTGATTTGTGGACATTGTTGTTCCTGTTTACATTTTGTGCCTTTAAGTACTTCCTCCTTAGTTGTCATGGAGATGGGTACACACTGGTGCTTATTGGCCATTCCGAGTAGCAGACATGTATTAAAGCAGGTGTCACCACGTCTGGCCGTCGCCGCTGAGGAAGTCCCGCCCCTTTCTAGGAAAGTAACGCGTACGGCATTACGAACATGACTGGATCGTGACGTCACCCGCGCTCTGCTCGTCTATCCTATGTGGATCATCCACTTACATTCACGCTCGCATCCTTCGCACTGGGGCACAGTGCAATGTTTTGTAAGTGTTTCCACTATTTTTACAATAAAATTTCAGCAGTATTCAGAGAGCACTAGATTTTCTTATATCTTTTTCATGTGACTACTGCATACGTACCCGCTGTTGATGTTTGATCAAGTCCTTTATGCATCTCCTCCTGCCATTATCCCTGTGAGGGAATTGCTGTTTTGACCTGACTGATTAACTCAGGGGTCCATCTGTAGAGGTGAGCGGCTTGTGTCACTGAAGGTGGAGGTCCCTTTTTCACTACAGTCACTCTGCAAGTTTTCCATGTCACTTATATCACCAGAGGAATTGCTGGATTTTGTCTGCATTTACCATTTATATATGGACTTTTATTGATTACTTTTATCATTCATTTATGTATGCGCTGTACTGCCTTTTATGTGTATTTTTAAAGGGAGGACTTGCAACAACAAAAAAAACATTTTAACCTAAAATAAAGGCCCTATCATACAATACAAATCAATATGCCTGCAAAACAAATTAAAATCCCCAAATATCACCCTCTGAAACAAATTATTTTTCTTTTAAGAGAAGCCAAACAGCAAATTTTTTTGCTATGGATGGGACAACAGCTAAAAGTGGCTACTGACCACAAAACAACCACAACATAAAAGATGTTAAAGCCCCCAATATTAAAATAAAAAGAGCAGTAAAGGAGTTGATTGACCAAAAAGGTAGCAATCGGTGGTAAAGTTCAGTTTCTTACCAAAGAGCTAGCAATCAACATGAAAGTTAAAATTTGTTGACAGACCCTATTCACTTCCTATGAAGATGGTCAGCTTTACTTTTCTTGCTGTATAGTAGCTTCTGATCCACTGAGAAAATGGCTGCTCTGCATTGCATTCTAGGTTTTAAAAAATTCTCCAGACCAACCCAAACAAAACATTTCCAAGAGCACAAATCTCCAACTAACAGGTTTCCCCTCAATCACATGGTAGTGGTAAACCTGAACCTCATCCCCAGTGCACAGCTCAGTTGGCTTAAAAGAGAAGTAAAGTAATTTTTTTTTCCCCAAATTATACTTACCTAGGTGCATGCAGCATGGGTTCGATGCTGCATCTGTCCCCTGGCGCTTCTACACTGAGAACCAAGTGATCAAACACTGCCAATCACTCAGTTTTTGGGAGCTTAACCACACTATATGAACTCAGGAGGAAAGCTGGAAGTAAGGGTGCCAACTATAGAGAGCCCAACCACACTATTTAAACTCAAGATAAAAGCAGGAAGTTGCACATTAATGACAGCAAATTACATCCAACTTTAATAAACTTGGACAATAACACACTGCAGCCCTGCCTAGAAATAGCCATTTAAATTGCATTTTTTGTCAAAGAACTGTATTAAAGAGATACAAAAATTGGGGTATAGGAAACTTGATTTGATTGTAGCCGTATAGGGTATAGGAATAAAAGTCATTTAGGCAAGAAACAAAATATATGCATTATTAGCTGAAAAAACTTGTATTAACGTACCTTTTTTATTTACTTGGAAATTATTATCTCATTTTATAACAGAAAAAATTGCACCCTTGAGCTGAAGAAATGCATAGGTTAAGTAAGGATAACCTTTGCATCTTTTGCTACCTAAGCAAGCTGCACTGCAGACCATTCTAGCAGCAAGAACATCTGAATAGGAAACATTCTGCCTTTGTTAATTTGAAAACTTTAATTTTTTACAAAGGTTCCAAAATTCCAGCTTAAAATGGTAAGCCAGCCTTTCCGCTGACTGCAAAGAGAAGATAGCATGCACTGTGACTTAAACGTAATAGATAAGAGAACAATACTCATGGGTCACTGGAAGATCTCTGTACAATATTGCAAGTGTTAAGGAGCTGTTGATTGGAAATGGTGCATAAACGTTGCTGACATTGGCACATTTTCAGATGCAGTGTGTACATTAGAAATATAACTGAGTTCAGATGTTATATTTACATAACTGGTGTTATTGATGAAAGTTGGCAGTAGCTTTCCTGATAACACTAGTTATTTCAAAACCAAAGACAAAAAAAAAAATCCTTTTTGAATTCCTTTTAATTGCACTTACTTAAAGGAAAATGCTACCTTAGTTAAAAAGTGATGATATATAAAACATGCACTTGATATACTGTACAACCAATTTTCTAATATTATGTTATTAAAATAATCTTTCCATTTAACTCTGCAGCCTACTAAGACTTGTAATATTATAAGTTTTTTTATATTACTGTCAAAATGTAAAACTTCTCTTTTGTGCAACCTTGGCGACAGTTATTGATAGGAGTTTTTAGAATTACCATGCTGCAGCTCATGTGACTAACTCCCTGCTTTTCCTTGATGTCCCTACTTTAACAGTCCATTTCAGAAAAAGTGCTAGCAAAGTGTACATCAATATCTACAGAACAGGAACAAACAAAGATAGTGATTGCTAAATTAATGTATACAGTTAAATGGAAATGTTTTCGTTTTTATGCTATTCCAGATGATGTTCTGACAGTCTTATGCCCTGTACACACGGTTGGATTTTCTGATGGAAAAAGTGCGATCAGATTGTGTTGTCGGAAATTCTGATTGTGTGTGGGCTCCATCTGACTTTTTCCATCGGAATTTCCAACACACAAAGTTTGAGAGCAGGCTATAAAATTTTCCGACAACAAAATCCGATCGTGTGTACACAAATCCGACGCACAAAGTGCCATGCATGCTCAGAATAAATTAAGAGACGAATGTTATTGGCTACTGCCCCGATCATAGTCCCGACGTACGTGTTTTACGTCACTGCGTTCAGACCGATCGGATTTTTCGACAACTTTGTGTGATCGTGTGTATGCAAGACAAGTTTGACCTAACATCCATCAAAAAAAATCCATGGATTTTGTTGTCCGAATGTCCGATTATTGTCTGACCGTGTGTACAGGGCATAAGTATCTTTGTATTGTGTTCATTATTGACCATCCTTTTTTCATCTGTTTTGTCCATGTGCAGCACACTTGCATAGCAAATCTTCAGCTTGTTTTTGAAACAAAGAGAGGCAGTTGTTTTGTCTTGTGCTTAACTAAGTATTTACAGCTTGCTGCTTCTGTTTGATGTTTGGATTTTTTTGTTAGACACTTTCCTCATAAGAACCTATACAAAATGGCGTGTTTAAATTTTTTACATAAAATGTTTAGTTCGTAAGCAATTGAGCTGTTTCATTTAACTGTAAATCTATTACAAAAAAAATGATGCATACAAAGTAAAATAATTATTCAAAAGAGAGCTTATGGAAGAAAATGTGTTTGTGATAAATTTAGTTTCTGGGGAATGTGGCTTGGTCCTTGAGGCACATCAAAGTCAAGTGTCAGTGTTTGTAGATTAGTATAGCCAAATAGCTTCTGATGATATCAGCCCAGTGGAGGCTGCCTAGAGAGTGGTATGAAACCATAAGGAAACGTACATGAAGTCTGCAACACCAGATATCTACCACTGAGTGTATAGCCTAGGAAGAACTGATAGCATCTCAGAAAATAGACTATTTTAATCCTAAGTATTTATCGCTGCAGAATTTTAACACTGATGAAACTTTATCTTTTCTCTGCAGAAAAATATCATCAATACCTTTGTTAAAAAAAAAATCCCATTGGCCATTGCAAAATATAGGTACAAATAAAAATATTGTTATAATATAACTATGCATATACTATATAGTATGGCTGATAAGGTATAACAATAATAGGGTGTACCACTAATAACAACAAGAAAAAATAGTAATAATGCATGTATTTATTGGCACATCAGCAGCAATTTAACATACACAAGCAAGGCAAAGCTCAAGTATTAGGAGGGTAAAATATAAACTATCAACAAGGGGAAAACACAGCAAAAGCTCAAGAGAAAGTGGTGACTGCACACTAGTTAATGAAAAATCTTGAAGCTTTATTGAAATAATCCAATGAGAGGGCAGGAGGCGGAGCCTAGCAGAGCAGACATGCATTGTTAGAGCTCCACACCGCTGAGGAGAGAAGAGAAGGACAAAGCGGAGCCTGCAGGCTCAAAAGGTATCCATTTGAACCTTTTTGCCCCAGGGAACAAACTGTGAAAGTTTGGGCAGGAAATATGGTACTGGGAGGAAACCGTGGCAGAAATAAAAATCACCTCACAAAGAGCTCACAGGCACTTACTGCAGCTGAAGCAGCTCCAGTCACCTCACAAGATACAGCATCAGGGCGCTCTCACAGACAGAAAATGTCACAGCAAGACTCTCCATTTGAGTCAGATACAGAACAAATCCTCTCACAAACTTCTCCACAAGCCTCCTCAGTGTCCCCAGTAATATTATTACAATTTGAAAAGATGCTTCATAAGGCTTTAAAACAAACCTCAGACCAAATAACAAAAAACCTAACCAAAGAAATAAGAGAGCTGGGAAACCGCACCGCAGCCTTAGAAATAAAAATGGATGAAATTGAAAGTACAACCCAAGAAAATATAACAGAATTGGAACAATTAAAAAAAGAGAATTTAATACTTCAAACTAAGCTCGCAGATTACGAAAATAGAGCCAGACGTTCAAACTTGCGCATAAGGGGAATACCTGAAACTGTGACAGACCTGCAATCTACTATTACTGCTCTATTACAAGAACTAAAGCCAGATATCCCTATTGAACGTTTAGAACTGGACAGAGTACACAGAGCCCTCACAGCCAAAAAGAAAGATGGACCCCCACGTGATATAATCACAAAATTTCATTATTACAGAACGAAAGAACAAATACTAATTGCTGCAAGAGAAAAAAAGGAACTTAATTTTCAAGGACACAATTATCAAATTTTTGCTGACCTATCCCAACTTACTATTACTAAAAGACGATCCATGAAACCCCAACTAATGGAACTGCAACGCCACAACATTATGTATCAATGGGGCTTCCCCTTTTCAGTCAGATTTAACTACCAAGGTACAATTTACAGAAGCAGATCAGCAGATGAACTACAACAAACCCTTTTAAAATTAAATCTGACAGAACCCACAAGCAGCAACACTTTTACACGCGGAAGAATGGCATCATCTGCACCTTCAGGCAGCACCCAGAAAATTTCAGAACAAAATGGGAATCATCATTCTCACAAAAGAGGCCGTTATGCCACATCATCCATGGACCAAGAAGATTCAATGGACTGACATCCTAATTCCTGATATCTCTTCATTTATTATACTAAGAGATGGTTCTCTATAAAAAATCTGTATTTATAACTGAATGTAACTGCATTCTGATAGTCACACACTGTGTGGGATCATGTTACATTCCAGTTATATTTCTTATTACTTCTGATTCATATAGCCTTAGAATATATAAGTGAAATAAGGAAATTCTTGTTCAGGTATATATTATCAGGTAGTAACAATAGATTTATTACTTTTTAGGACAAATATGTTCAATAATCCAGAAGTAATGGAAGCTTTTTCTTTCTTTTCTTAAAACAAATATATTATTACCTAACTAGTTCCTAGAATTATGTTTTTGTTTATTTTAATCTGAAGCAATACAACCTCAATTTTATGAGTTAACATATCTAAACAGTTACATATGAATAAAATATGTAATTGTTTACTCTAAAAGGTTAAAATCCCAAAATAATTCAAACTATCTTCATCAATACCAAAGTATTAACAGTACCTTTCTAACTGAATTATTTAGCCTAGGGCAAGACTAACCATATACAACCACCCTGGAATAAATAATTTCAACAAAAACTATATTCTGCACTCCAATTAATGAAACATCATTTTGATGTCTTTTGACATAGCACTTCTCTCCTGTAAGCGGAAGATCCGTGTACTCCCATTAGACCTCCTCATTCTCCCAACCATATTATGTGGGAGTGTGACGAAGGCACTTATTCCCCTGAGAGAGATATTTATTCTCTTTCACGGGTAAATTGTGATTACTTGCAAAAAATAATTTATACAATGTATCACCTAATCTCATATGTTTTTTGTTTACTCTTTACTCCAGAATTCACTGGTTTCTTTTCTATCTATTCATCTCTTCAGTCCACACAGGTTGATCTGCGCAGTCAGCTCTGCATAACAAAAAGTAAGTCAAAACTATTTGATCTATTGCCATGGCACCACTGAATATACTTTCCCTGAATGTTCAAGGAATAAATGTCCCTCAAAAAAGGACCAAAGCCTTCCGTACTTTCCATAACAAGAAGGCACACATAGTATGCCTCCAAGAAACACACTTCACCAAAGATTCTACTCCAAAATATATTTCTCCTTTTTATCAACAAATTTACACGGCTTCTGCCTGTACCAAGCAAAGGGGAACTCTAATTGCATTTCACCGATCCACACCATTCACCTTATCATCAGAAATTAAAGACCCAGAAGGTAGATACCTGATACTCATGGGTTATATAATGGATACTGCAATCACGGTGATTTCCTACTACGCTCCTAACAAACAACCTACACCATTCCTCTCACATATATTACAAGTGATTAATACACACAAAATAGGAACAGTGATAATGTGTGGGGATTCGAACCAGGTCCTCCTCCCATTTCTAGATAAATCACCTTTTACACCATCCAAAATAACCTCTAGATTACCTTTTTCTCAACTTCTTTCCAAATACAATCTGGTAGATTCATGGAGAGAAAGTAACCCAATGAAAAAGAAATTCACTTATTTCTCGCACCCTCATCAAACCTTCACCAGAATAGATCATATTTTTCTAACAATAGGAATGATACCAGAAATTATTGCATCAGATATAATTCTGATTCCGTGGTCTGACCATAATGCAGTATACACTACTATAGCCTCAGCCATGCCAAAAGCGCATGACCCAACGTGGTACTTACCGGACATAATGCTCAAACACCCACTACATCAGATGGCCATTGAACAAGCTTTAAAGGAATACATATCAATTAATAATACAACAGACATCTCCCCAATAACACTGTGGGAAGCTCATAAGCCTGTCTTGCGTGGTACAATACAAAGACAAATGGCACTATTTAAACGGGAACGCAAAAATCTAGCAAAAAAACTAGAACTCAATTTTAATGCAGCCTACATATCATTTCAAGATAATCCATCCCAGAGTACAAAATCTCATCTGGAAAAATCTAGATTGGAATACGATCTATTTCTCACTGAGTCAGTTGATAAATCCCTCAAACGCTCCAAACACAATTTCTACATGAATACAAACAAACCAGGTACATATTTGGCTCGGGCATTAAATTCAACTAACAAATCTTTCAAACCAATACGTTTGAAATTATCAAAAAATGTTTACACTTGTAATCCAGTTAAAATAGTCCATAAATTTCACTCACATCTCGCAACTTTATACAAGACAAACAATGAATTTAATCCTACAGAGGCTGAATCCTTCTTCTCAAAAATAACCTTACCTGAGTTATCTCAGAATCAAAAAAGCAGTTTGGATGAGCCTATAACTATAGATGAAGTTGCTAACGCCATAAAAGACCTAAAACTTAACAAAAGACCAGGCCCAGACGGCTACTCGGCTTTATACTATAAAACATTCTCAGAAATACTCTCTCCCATTCTCACTGAAACTTTTAACAAACTTCTAGATGGACATTCTTTTCGGCAAGAAACACTAATGACAATTGTTTGTATGATCCCAAAACCCCTTTCTGATGATACTTCCTGTGTGAATTATCGGCCTATCTCTCTGTTAAACCTCGATATTAAATTATTAGCAAAAATAATAGCAAAACGCCTCAATAGCATTATAGGAAAATTAATACATAGAGATCAAGTAGGCTTCATGCCAAATAGACAGGCAGGCGATAATATACGCAGGGCAGTGTTATTGGCACATATTGCTAAAAAACGGAAAATCCCTTTATGTTTTCTATCTCTCGATATTAAGAGGGCATTTGACACAGTATCCTGGCAATATATGCAATATTCATTACAAAAATGGGGTTTTGGACCCCACTTTTTAACATGGATCAAAGCATTATATAATAAACCCAAAGCCTATATAAAATATGCTGGATACAAATCTGAAGCCTTTAATATCGAAAGAGGTACCCGACAGGGTTGCCCATTATCTCCCTTATTATTTGCCCTTATACTCGAACCCATGGCCCAATACATCAGAACAAACCAAACTATAACTGGCATTGAAGTAGGAGGTATTACACACAAATTATGTATATTTGCAGACGATATATTACTTTTTCTATCATCACCACAGGTCTCTGGTCCTAACTTAATACCAGCTCTTGATGGATTTGCAGCCCTATCCGGCCTTATGATTAATCCTAAGAAATGCCTAGTGCTTAATATTTCACTCACAAACATGGAATTGATCCCAGCTAGGGCTGCACTCCCATTCACATGGGCAGAAAAATCAATCCCATATCTTGGAATTCATTTAACAGCATCTCATTCTGACTTATTCTCAACCAATTATCCTCCTGTATTAAGACAGATCACAAATCTAATAAAACAATGGTCACAACTTCCTTTATCCTGGGTAGGGAAGATTAATGCAATCAAAATGACTATTCTACCCAAATTGCTTTATCTATTCAGAGTCCTCCCTATTCCAATTCCTTCCTATTTTTTGAGAATAGTACAAAAAAGAGCAACTTCGTTTATATGGGGCTCTTCTAAACCACGTATACCTATACACACACTACATCTTCCCAAAAATAAAGGAGGCCTGGGATACCCTAATTTTACTAACTACTACAGAGCAGCACATTTGGCCAGTCTGTCCAAATACCATGCAAAACAGGAAATCCCATTATGGGTATTTATAGAGGCTTCAGAAAATGACCCTCTATTAATATCAAATTTATTATGGCTTGATCCTAAAGACCGCTTTAAAATTCATAATCCCATAACTAACCACTTCTTATCTCTCTGGGATAAACTAAAAACCAAATATCAGTTACAATCTCCACACAATCCTCTCCTTTCTTTTATCAGAAATCCGGCCTTTTATCCGGCATGGATCTACCCAAATTCTTTTAAAGCTTGGACAACATCAGGCATTCAGACACTAAATGACTTCATAGCATCTAAATCATTCCTTTCATTCCCATTGCTTAGAGAAAAATATGATCTACCAAACTCTGAGATATTTAGATATCTCCAAATCAAAAATTTCTATACACCATTCCTAAAGGGGGATACACCATTATCCCAATTATCCATTTTTGAATCAATCTGTACAAAAGATCCATTTGCTAAAGGTACAATTTCATCACTTTATAATCAATTATATGGAGTAACAAATCTTAATAGACCCTCTTACGTTCAGAGGTGGGAGGAGGACCTGGGACGAACTTTAGAAGACACGGACTGGTCTAACATATGGCTCACATCTAAGTCATCTTCACCCAACATCTTAGCACTGGAGACAAATTATAAAGTCCTAACTCGCTGGTACCTTGTACCCGCTAGAGTGGCAAAATATTCACCTAATACCTCAGCTCTTTGTTTTCGAGGATGCCCAGAAATAGGCACATATTTACACATATGGTGGATATGCCCAGTAATCCAAACCTTCTGGAAGGAAGTCTTCGTGATTGCATCTAAAATATTTAAAAAAATAATACAACCAGATCCATATTTAACTTTACTTAATCTAAAACCGGAATGGTTAACACTCTCTCAATTCAAACTTATGATCCAACTAATAATGGCTGCAAAACAAACAGTGGCCAAGGCATGGAAATCTCCTACATTGGTACTAGCAGAAACAATTCACAGAATGAATAATACAATGTCCCATGCTAAGATGGTAGCCATCGATCAAAATCAAATTCCAAAATTTGAAAAACTTTGGCATCCTTGGATAAAACAACAGTTCCTGTCAAACTTCAATGACTCTGTCCTGTTGCCATGGTAACAGATTAAATGACTTACAGAGACACCCATTCTAAGGCTTCAAAGAGAACTAAAAAGAATAATAAACTGACGAGCGGGA
Organism: Aquarana catesbeiana; assembly: GCF_042186555.1. NCBI lineage: Eukaryota > Metazoa > Chordata > Amphibia > Anura > Ranidae > Aquarana > Aquarana catesbeiana. The sequence continues at coordinate 302,639,196 of NC_133327.1, read as the reverse complement.
CAACCTTGTGGACCATACCTCTACCTTTCAACCCTTTTTCTTCTTTCTCTTTCCTTTTCTCCACCTTACGATTAAAGCTCATTATCAGAATTTATTTGACCTATATACACTCTACTTGTAAACAATATGTATAGTAGGTATAAATCATTTAAATACCTACAAAAGTAACTAAGGAAATGATATATATCTTTAATTTAGGTTTACGTGAACCCAATGTTTAATATTTGAAATTTCATGATATTTACCTATATAAACCCTACTGTAAAACAATGAGCTTACTTTATAGATCCTTGTAAACTTACTTTATGTATCTTTATAACATTGTATACTCAATAAACTTCTTTTGACAAGGAAATAATCCAATGATCAAAATATCATAGTATGCTCACGACAAATAAGGTAGGTAATACAGTTCACTCCAAAAGTGCTTATTCATCCTGAAATGAGTAAGCACTTTCAGCGTAACATGAGTTGACTACGCTGTCTGACCTGTGTCTGCTATGATGTTTGGACCATTGGATTATTTCAATAAAGTGTCTGGATTAGATGATTAGATGATAGGATAGATGATAGGAATGCATTTGTATTTTTTATTAAAAGCTTTTCCACTCCTCTCTCACTGTTTTATCCCTCACCATTCCCCCATGTAGTCTGGAACAATTCTGGAAAGTGAATTTTCCTGTGAGGAATAGTGGAGGATAATAGAAAGAAATGGAATGGTGCAGCTTCTATTAAAGATTATTATGAAAGAGAACATACAGATCCATGTATAACACATTGAAAGAAATTTAAAATCATAGTCAAGTAAAAAATATGAGTCACGTTAATATGTAATTTTAAAAATGTTATGATAATGGGGTCAATTCACCAACGTTTACCACATGCGATAATAAGACACGTGACTAATTTGCATTCATTATTGCATGCAGCAAATAAAGTTCAATTCACAAAAAAATAACAATTATGCAATATTTATGGCAAAATGAAAAATGTCAAAAAACAGTGTGGGGGTCCCCCAAAATAGCTGGTCGCTAAGGAGCGGGCCGGAAAGCCGGCTGTGTCCTTAACCACTTAAGGACCGCCTAACGCCGATTTACGTCGGCAAGGCGGCACGGGCAGGCAAAATCACGTACATGTACGTGATTTGCCTCTCGCGGGTGGGGGGTCCGATCGGACCCCCCCCGGTGCCCGAAGCTGTCCCGTTCTGTTCCCCGGCGATCCGAGATGAGGGGGAGGCCATCCGTTCGTGGCCCCCCCCTCGCGATCGCCGCCGGCCAATGGGAACACTCCTTTGCTGCTGTATGCTAAACAGCAGCAAAGGAAATGATGTCATCTCCCCTCGGCTCGGTAGTTTCCGTTCCAGCGCCGAGGGGAGAAGACATCAATGTGAGTGCACAACACACACACACACAGTAGAACATGCCAGGCATACAAAACACCCCGATCCCCCCCCCGATCGCCCCCCGATCCCCCCCAATCACCCCCCCCCCCCTGTCACAAACTGACACCAGCAGGTTTTTTTTTTTTTTTTTTTTTTCTGATTACTGCATAGTGTCAGTTTGTGACAGTTACAGTGTTGGGACAGTGAGTATTACCCCCCTTTAGGTCTAGGGTACCCCCCTAACCCCCCCTAATAAAGTTTTAACCCCTTGATCACCCCCCGTCACCAGTGTTGCTAAGCGATCATTTTTTTGATCGCTGTATTAGTGTCGCTGGTGACGCTAGTTAGTGAGGTAAATATTTAGGTTCGCCGTCAGCGTTTTATAGTGACAGGGACCCCCATATACTACCTAATAAATGTTTTAACCCCTTGATTGCCCCCTAGTTAACCCTTTCACCACTGATCACCGTATAACCGTTACGGGTGACGCAGGTTAGTTCGTTTATTTTTTATACTGTCAGGGCACCCGCCGTTTATTACCTAATAAAGGTTTAGCCCCCTGATCGCCCGGCGGTGATATGCGTCGCCCCAGGCAGCGTCAGATTAGCGCCAGTACCGCTAACACCCACGCACGCAGCATGCGCCTCCCTTAGTGGTATAGTATCTGATCGGATCAATATCTGATCTGATCAGATCTATACTAGCGTCCCCAGCAGTTTAGGGTTCCCAAAAACACAGTGTTAGCGGGATCAGCCCAGATACCCGCTAGCACCTGCGTTTTGCCCCTCCGCCCAGCCCACCCAAGTGCAGTATCGATCGATCACTGTCACTTACAAAACACTAAACGCATAACTGCAGCGTTCACAGAGTCAGGCCTGATCCCTGCGATCGCTAACAGTTTTTTTGGTAGCATTTTGGTGAACTGGCAAGCAAGCACCAGGCAGCGTCAGGTTAGCGCCAGTACCGCTAACACCCACGCACGCACCGTACACCTCCCTTAGTGGTATAGTATCTGATCGGATCAATATCTGATCCGATCAGATCTATACTAGCGTCCCCAGCAGTTTAGGGTTCCCAAAAACGCAGTGTTAGCGGGATCAGCCCAGATACCTGCTAGCACCTGCGTTGTGCCCCTCCGCCCGGCCCAGCCCAGCCCACCCAAGTGCAGTATCGATCGATCACTGACACTTACAAGGCACTAAACGCATAACTGCAGCGTTCGCAGAGTCAGGCCTGATCCCTGCGATCGCTAACAGTTTTTTTGGTAGCATTTTGGTGAACTAGCAAGCACCGGCCCCAGGCAGCGTCAGGTTAGCGCCAGTACCACTAACACCCACGCACGCAGCATACGCCTCCTTTAGTGGTATAGTATCTGAACGGATCAATATCTGATCCGATCAGATCAGATCTATACTAGCGTCCCCAGCAGTTTAGGGTTCCCAAAAACGCAGTGTTAGCGGGATCAACCCAGATACCTGCTAGCACCTGCGTTTTGCCCCTCCGCCCGGCCCAGTCCAGCCCACCCAAGTGCAGTATCGATCGATCACTGTCACTTACAAAACACTAAACGCATAACTGCAGCGTTCGCAGAGTCAGGCCTGATCCCTGCGATCGCTAACAGTTTTTTTGGAAGCTTTTTATTGAACTGGCAAGCACCAGCGGCCTAGTACACCCCGGTCGTAGTCAAACCAGCACTGCAGTAACACTTGGTGACGTGGCGAGTCCCATAAGTGCAGTTCAAGCTGGTGAGGTGGCAAGCACAAGTAGTGTCCCGCTGCCACCAAAAAGACAAACACAGGCCCGTCGTGCCCATAGTGCCCTTCCTGCTGCATTCGCCAATCCTAATTGGGAACCCACCACTTCTGCAGCGCCCGTACTTCCCCCATTCACATCCCCCAACGAAATGCAGTCGGCTGCATGAGAGGCATTTTTATGTGCTCCCGAGTACCCCTACCCAACGAACCCCCCCCAAAAAGATGTTGTGTCTGCAGCAAACGCGGATATAGGCGTGACACCCGCTATTATTGTCCCTCCTGTCCTGACAATCCTGGTCTTTGCATTGGTGAATGTTTTGAACGCTACCATACACTAGTTGAGTATTAGCGTAGGGTACAGCATTGCACAGACTAGGCACACTTTCACAGGGTCTCCCAAGATGCCATCGCATTTTGAGAGACCCGAACCTGGAACCGGTTACAGTTATAAAAGTTAGTTACAAAAAAAGTGTAAAAAAAAAAAAAAATATATATAAAATAAAAAAAAATAGTTGTCGTTTTATTGTTCTCTCTCTCTATTCTCTCTCTCTATTGTTCTGCTCTTTTTTTACTGTATTCTATTCTGCAGTGTTTTATTGTTATTGTTATTGTTATTATGTTTTATCATGTTTGTTTTTCAGGTATGTAATTATTTATACTTTATTGTTTACTGTGCTTTATTGTTAACCATTTTTTTGTCTTCAGGTACGCCATTCACAACTTTGAGTGGTTATACCAGAATGATGCCTGCAGGTTTAGGTATCATCTTGGTATCATTCTTTTCAGCCAGCGGTCGGCTTTCATGTAAAAGCAATCCTAGCGGCTAATTAGCCTCTAGACTGCCTTTACAAGCCGTGGGAGGGAATGCCCCCCCCCCCCACCGTCTTCCGTGTTTTTCTCTGGCTCTCCTGTCTCAACAGGGAACCTGAGAATGCAGCCGGTGATTCAGCCAGCTGACCATAGAGCTGATCAGAGACAAGAGTGGCTCCAAACATCTCTATGGCCTAAGAAACCGGAAGCTACGAGCATTTTATGACTTAGATTTCGCCGGATGTAAATAGCGCCATTGGGAAATTGGGGAAGCATTTTATCACACCGATCTTGGTGTGGTCAGATGCTTTGAGGGCAGAGGAGAGATCTAGGGTCTAATAGACCCCAATTTTTTCAAAAAAGAGTACCTGTCACTACCTATTGCTATCATAGGGGATATTTACATTCCCCGAGATAACAATAAAAATGATTTAAAAAAAAAAAAATGAAAGGAACAGTTTAAAAATAAGATAAAAAAGCAAAAAAATAATAAAGAAAAAAAAAAAAAAAAAAAAAAGCACCCCTGTCGCCCCCTGCTCTTGCGCTAAGGCGAACGCAAGCGGCGGTCTGTCGTCAAACGTAAACAGCAATTGCACCATGCATGTGAGGTATCGCCGCGAAGGTCAGATCGAGGGCAGTAATTTTTGCAGTAGACCTCCTCTGTAGATCTAAAGTGGTAACCTGTAAAGGCTTTTAAAGGCTTTTAAAAATGTATTTATTTTGTTGCCACTGCACGTTTGTGCGCAATTGTAAAGCATGTCATGTTTGGTATCCATGTACTCGGTCTAAGATCATCTTTTTTATTTCATCAAACATTTGGGCAATATAGTGTGTTTTAGTGCATTAAAATTTAAAAAAGTGTGTTTTTTCCCCAAAAAATGCGTTTGAAAAATCGCTGCGCAAATACTGTGTGAAAAAAAAAAATGAAACACCCACCATTTTAATCTGTAGGGCATTTGCTTTAAAAAAATATATAATGTTTGGGGGTTCAAAGTAATTTTCTTGCAAAAAAAAAAAAACTTTTTCATGTAAAAAATAAGTGTCAGAAAGGGCTTTGTCTTCAAGTGGTTAGAAGAGTGGGTGATGTGTGACATAAGCTTCTAGATGTTGTGCATAAAATGCCAGGACAGATCAAAACCCCCCCAAATGACCCCATTTTGGAAAGTAGACACCCCAAGCTATTTGCTGAGAGGCATGTCGAGTCCATGGAATATTTTATATTGCGACACAAGTTGCGGGAAAGAGACAAATTTTTTTTTTTTTTTTTTTTTTTTGCACAAAGTTGTCACTAAATGATATATTGCTCAAACATGCCATGGGAATATGTGAAATTACACCCCAAAATACATTCTGCTGCTTCTCCTGAGTACGGGGATACCATATGTGTGAGACTTTTTGGGAGCCTAGCCGTGTACGGGACCCCGAAAACCAAGCACCGCCTTCAGGCTTTCTAAGGGGCGTGAATTTTTGATTTCACTCTTCACTGCCTATCACAGTTTTGGAGGCCATGGAATGCCCAGGTGGCACAAAACCCCCCCAAATGACCCCATTTTGGAAAGTAGACACCCCAAGCTATTTGCTGAGAGGTATAGTGAGTATTTTGCAGACCTCACTTTTTGTCACAAAGTTTTGAAATTTGAAAAAAGAAAAAAAAAAAAAGTTTTTTCTTGTCTTTCTTCATTTTCAAAAACAAATGAGAGCTGCAAAATACTCACCATGCCTCTCAGCAAATAGCTTGGGGTGTCTACTTTCCAAAATGGGGTCATTTGGGGGGGTTTTGTGCCACCTGGGCATTCCATGGCCTCCGAAACGGTGTTAGGCAGTGAAGAGTAAAATCAAAAATTCACGCCCTTAAAAACGCTGAAGGCGGTGATTGGTTTTCGGGGCCCCGTACGCGGCTAGGCTCCCAAAAAGTCCCACACATGTGGTATCCCCATACTCAGGAGAAGCAGCTAAATGTATTTTGGGGTGCAATTCCACATAGGCCCATGGCCTGTGTGAGCAATATATCATTTAGTGACAACTTTGTGCAAAAAAAAAAAAAAAAAAAAAAAAGTGTCACTTTCCCGCAACTTGTGTCAAAATATAAAATATTCCATGGACTTAATATGCCTCTCAGCAAATAGCTTGGGGTGTCTACTTTCCAAAATGGGGTCATTTGGGGGGGGGTTGTGCCACCTGGGCATTCCATGGCCTCCGAAACTGTGATAGGCAGTGAAGAGTGAAATCAAAAAGTTACACCCTTAGAAATCCTGAAGGCGGTGATTGGTTTTCGGGGTCCCATACGCGGCTAGGCTCCCAAAAAGTCCCACACATGTGGTATCCCCGTACTCAGGAGAAGTAGCTGAATATATTTTGGGGTGCAATTCCACATAGGCCCATGGCCTGTGTGAGCAATATATCATTTAGTGACAACTTTTTGTAAATATTTTTTTTTTTTTTGTCATTATTCAATCACTTGGGACAAAAAAAATAAATATTCAATGGGTTCAACATGCCTATCAGCAATTTCCTTGGGGTGTCTACTTTCCAAAATGGGGTCATTTGGGGGGGGTTTGTACTGCCCTGCCATTTTAGCACCTCAAGAAATGACATAGGCAGTCATAAACTAAAAGCTGTGTAAATTCCAGAAAATGTACCCTAGTTTGTAGACGCTATAACTTTTGCGCAAACCAATAAATATACGCTTATTGACATTTTTTTTACCAAAGACATGTGGCCGAATACATTTTGGCCTAAATGTATGACTAAAATTGAGTTTATTGGATTTTTTTTATAACAAAAAGTAGAAAATATCATTTTTTTTCAAAATTTTCGGTCTTTTTCCGTTTATAGCGCAAAAAATAAAAACTGCAGAAGTGATCAAATACCATCAAAAGAAAGCTCTATTTGTGGGAAGAAAAGGACGCAAATTTCGTTTGGGTACAGCATTGCATAACCGCGCAATTAGCAGTTAAAGCGACGCAGTGCCAAATTGGAAAAAGACCTCTGGTCCTTAGGCAGCATAATGGTCCGGGGCTCAAGTGGTTAACAACAGATGACTCATCAACTGTCAGCAGGTTTTCTGCTAACAGCTAAATGTAAAAAAAATGCCAGCAATTAAACATTATGAAAAAAAATACAGCATAGAGTCCCCCAAATGCATACCAGGCCCTTCAGGTCTGGTATGCATTTTAAGGGGAGCACCATGCCAAATTTAGAAAATAAAACAGCATGGGGTCCCCCAAAACCTATACCAGACCCTTATCTGAGCATACAGCCCGGCAGGTCAGGAAAGGAGGGAAGAGCTCTCCTCCTGAACCATACCAGGCCACGTCAACATGGCGGGTGCTTTGGGGCAGGGGGGACCGCTGGATGCTGGGTTGGTGATGTCACAAGGAGGGTGGCGCAATCATCAGGTGGCCCCAATATTACCTTTATAAAAACTGTCAAATGGTGGAGGAGGCATTTGACGGTCTCCTGTTCTCACAGGCAGAGCTTTTTTTCTAGGTTCACCAGTGTGGCGGGTGGCATGATTGACGATAGATTTACATCGGGACATTATTTTTTTTTATTAAAAGAATTGTCAAGAACTGTCTTTTATTACTTTTTGACACTTTTTTGGTGAATGGGTAGGGGTACAATGTACCCCATACTCATTCACATGGGGGGGTGGGATCTTGTTAAAGGGGGCTTCAAGATTCTGATAAGCCCCCTGCTCGCAGACCCCCACAACCACTGGCCGGGTTTGTGAGAATAAGGCCCTTGTCCCCATCAACATGGGGACAAGGAGCTTTGGGGTATGTTGAGGGCATGTGGCCTGGTATGGTTCAGAAGGGGGGGCGCTTGCTCGTCTCGACCTTTCCTGACCTGCCGAGCTGCACGCTTGGAAAAGGGTCTGGTATGGATTTTGGGGGGATCCCATGCCATTTTTTAAAATGTTGACATTGGGTTCCTCTTAAAATTCATACCAGACCCAAAGAGCCTGGTATGGACTGGGGGGGGGGGTCACACACCATTTTTTTCCTCTATTGCTGGCAATGGTATTGTATTGCTGGCAATTTAAATGTAATTTAATTCATTTGTCTTTCTTTAGAAATGTCATTGTTGTTGCAGCATGTTCTATACATGCTACAGATGCTCATGAGGCCTGGTATGCCTAGGGGGACCACACGCTGTTTTTTTTTCATATTTTTTAATTGTCCCTGCTGACAGCTGACAGGTCATCCATTGTTAAGGACTCGGTGGCCGGATTCTCAGCCCGCTCCTTAGCAACCATCTCAATGCAGTAAATCACTGCATAAAAAATGTGGTAATTACCTCTCAATCGAACAAATACACATTTGTTATTTAACGCAAAATTCTTAGTTAATTGCAGTTTTAAAACTGATTTACTGCAAGCACTATTTTCCCGCATTTTATTGGCCGTCATTTAACCCTTAGTGAATTGACCCCAATAATTTGTGCAGTTGATTAATATTTAATATCGTTTCCCTCTATTTAGACTTCATAAGTTAGAAGTATTGTGTGTTAACTATATGTCATGCTGTGATAGTGCACACTTTCTGTACAAAAGACTTTGTGGTTTATTTACAAACACAAAATCTGGAAGAGAAATAGGTTTTTATAACTACCCGCCAAGAGAAGATCATGGAACAAATTTATGAAGTTTCAATATTCTGAACAAGGTATCATTTTTGCTGATAAAAACAAACTTTTTTTGACAAATAAGCTATGATCTTGCCATATGTAATATATATTCATTGTTCATAACAACACGTTGTCTTCGCACAAAATGTGCAATTCATTTGCTGCCAAAAGGGATGTAGTACTTTCCTTTGGAGCAGAATGCCAGGCCTCTTGGCAGTTTAAGATTATATATTAGCAGAATAAGACACTGGCATTTTTGCTATCAATTAACATTTTAAAATATGCAATTGCAGCTATTTTTCTTAAGGGAGTGTATATATACAGTATATATATATATATATATATATATATATATATATATATATATATATATATATATATATATATATATATATGTATATATATATATATATATATATATATATATATATATATATATATATATATATATATATATATAGACAGAGTACATAATGACTTAAAATTAATAAAGTAATTAGAAATATGGCATTGAAGTTGGTCAATAGTGAATATCCTGCAATTATGATATTTAAAAACTGATAATATGCATTTAAATCAGATGCAGCAAAACTTGTACTGTACTGAAAACAAGTGAAAATGTCTCTGAGCATGTCTCTGTCTCTGCATTAAGCAATTTCAACCACTTTCAATCAATTTACCAATACAGAAATAGCCTATTGAAGCCAGGTACAGTGTAACTTCACCTTTTCAGAAAGGTGAACTAATATCCTAAACCTTCCCCAGCTCCCTGGCCCTCAATGTAGAGTGAATACGATTGGTCATCACCAGCATGTGACTTTACTGATTAATCAGAACCACACGGATCCATCCCAGCAACTTAAGGGAAAATAGAGGAAGTACAGTATGGTTTTCAAACCCCAGGATCACTGCACCAAGATGGATGGACAGTGAAACCATATCACCCATGAAGGAAAGTGAAGCAGAGACTTGGAGGTGGGGAGTGTGTAAGGTACTAGTTTACCTTTTCATTTTTTAAGAAAAGTTGAATTTACACTTTAACTTAAACTTGTAATCAAAATGTGGTTCAAAAAATTGTCACCTCTACAAAGTTGTCCAAGCATATTCCTTGCATAAAAACCTAATCTTCAAAAGGAGGGCCTTTTTTAATCAGTTAACTCTTGAAGTGACCTAAATTCTTAACCCTAACCCTCAACCTGGCTCCTAAAATTAACCTTCAACTTCGAAAGCACCCCAATTTCCCTAACCTTATCTTAATCTTATTCCATAAGACTAAATTCACCCCAAAAAGGACATATTAACTTATCAAGTATAGAAAGTATTATAGCTAAATGCACAAAGTCATGAGCTGAGATTAACACTGATAAGATCTTAGTAGTCAACAGATGATGTTTACACACCTTGAATTGTTTATTGCAACTTGATAAACATTGTAAGGTTAGTTTACTAAAGAAGCACATCTTGCACAGTGTATTTCCACTTTAAAAGGGTTAGTATTTCCTGCAATTATCTTAAAAAATAGCATTTGTGCTTGTGCATTATTGGATGATTGAAGTAATCAGTGCTTTACCTTGTTTACTAAGCCAAGTCAACATTCATTTTGCAAATTAACATATTCTAACTCAACCCCCCAGTATCCAGACCTTAAAATCTTGTAAAGTCAATTGCTCAAAGATTGCTTAAAAAAACAGCACGGCCACTATGAACTATTAATTAATCATACATTTCATAAATTATACTTTAAGTGCAACATACATAAAGCTGCTTTATTGTTTTTATTATTAAAGCCCAACTTCAACCAAATGTTTTTGTTTTGTTTTGGATAGAGCAAAGAAGGACCTCAGTCATGCATTTTTTTTTTTTTACTGCTGCCTCTATCACTAATATATCAGGCATAATATACTGTAAAGTATTTATACTACTACTACTAATAATATCTATATTTAATATAGAGTTAAATAAGGCTAATGTTTTTATGGATTAAAGATAGTTGTTTCCACATGTCCATAAAAATGTAGAAAGTCATTTCATAGTTTACAGAAACATACACTTCTGGTTTGATGGTAAATGTTGTACCCTGACTGGACGCTGTGTATTTTCCCCGCTATGGTGAATGTGATGTTATTTTTTTACTATCCGCTGGTAAGAAGTGATGCTGTTCCCAAGCTAAGCTTGGTGGAAGTGGTGATGACAGCAATTTGTTTCAATATTTTTATTAGAAACATACAAGAGTAATAACAGTAATTATATTTGTCATAAACTGTAGAGGTCCAATGGGGCGCCAGCAGCTCCCACTAACATTTGGCATGTAACATGTATTTGATAAAAAGACAATATATTTGGTTATACTGTCTTTAGTACTATCAACCATCCAAGAACAATGTATTCAGCTAATTCTTTATAACCACTATGTTCTGAACTGAGCTGGTTGACTGGACCCTCCGGGGAGAGTGATCCCGATGTGATAGATTTGGTCAGGGTCATACCGTGCTGGGTCCTTTAGGGTAATTACTCCACCTCTATGGGTTCACACTGTGGAGTAACAGAGCCTATGGTCCTAGCCAGATGACAAGCCACATCCGTTTCCTTGCTCCCCTCCCAGGGGGTGTCTACCTCAGCAGGACCCTAGGTCTCAACAGTCCCCATAATAGGGAGAAGGGAGTGGTTCACTTTGGTCCAACTGTAGATCAATCCATGGTGTAGTAGTCTATCCTCTACACATGTTATTCAAGTATGAGTGATAAGTTTCCTTGCAAAGAGCTGAGTGTGAGGTCTTCAGAACGCCAATAACAAGTCTGGTGATATGTACCATGAAAAAGAGGTAAGAGAGAAAGTGAGTAAAATTAAGAGGGGTAGAAAAGATATAGAGGAGGGGGAAGGGGTATGTGGTCCCTCTGGAGATTCCTTCATGTGTGTAGGTGACCTGGGTAAAGCGGGATCTTTATATGAGTGGCCCATGGTTTCCATACCATTTCAAAGCATTGGATCGTGTCCAGCAGCTTTGCAACTGTGTGCTCTTGGGTCATGATCCAGCATATTTTCTGCTTAGCAGCCAAGATTGACACTGTCACTTTTTTCCAGGCTTTCGCTAATGTTATCTTGGCTCCTAAGCACATGAAGAAGATAAGTTGTTGTGTGCGCTTGGGGGTGTTGTTCACCCTACGGTTCAAGAGAATATATGTGGGGTCCTAAGGAACTTGAATCCCTGTTACCTTTCGCAGCACATGAAGGAATTTGTTCCAGTAGCTTCCTATTCGGGGCAAGACCACCATATATGAAGCATCGAGCCTACATGACCACATCCTCTAGAGCAGAGGGGAGAGGTGTCTGGATATATCTTGTTTAATCTATCAGGAACATAATACCATCTTATAATACCATTATAACGGACCGTTTGAGGTAAAAAAATGTCCTATTCTGAAGAGCCCCTTGTTCAGCCACCAGCGGAATGCGTATATATTCATGCCTGGGGGGAAATCAGGTTGTGAAATAGATGTGGGAGGGGTCTCAGAGGAGAGATCAGTTGTGTTTGTTTATGTATTGTGTCACACAGTGTTAGAGGGTGAGAGAGCATGGGAGCCAGGAATAGCCGGTCTGTGTTTTGCTGGCCGCCAGATAAGGAAGTCTGGCGTATGGTGGGGGACAGCCTGCCTCTCCATGGAGACCCAGTCTGGTTTGTGGCCATTGGAATATATGATGGAGAGTTGGGCTTCTTGGTAATAAAGCCATAGGTTAGGGAGTCCTAGTCCTCTTTGAGATTTAAGTCGGAGTAGGGTCTCTTTGGCAAATTGGTATCCCTTATCTCCCCAGACAAAGCTGACAATTTTGGATTGAAGCTTAGTCAAAGTGTTTTTTTTTAATAGGAATAAAAATGGAATGAAAAAGGTATAGGAGACGAGGCAGTAATGTCATATTTACGGCATTTAACCTGTCCAGCCAGGATAGGCCCCCTTTTGACCATGTGTTTAGTTCTACTTCGAGAGAGCGGAACATATGTGGATAGTTGGCTGTGTATAGGGAACCAATGCTGTTGGTCAGTTTGATTCCGAGGTAGGGGATCGCTTCCACTGCCCAGGAGAAGGGAAAGTGTTGTTTAAGCTGGCCTAATAGTTTTGATTGGACAGATATGTTTAATGCTATTGACTTGGTTACATTTACTTGGAGACCGGAGATAGACCCAAAATCCTTAAGTAGCCGGAAGACATTGGGGGTAGACATTAGAGGTGAAGTGAGAAATAATAGCATGTCATCTGCGAAGAGGGCACACCTATGTTCTTCCTGGCCGCATTTTACTCCCTTGATGTCAGAATTGGTTCTAATGGCTATTGCCAATGATTCAATCGCGATCGCGAAGATCAAGGGCAAGAGAAGACAACCCTGCCTGGTCCCTCTTCTGATTTTAAAAGACTCATTATAATGCCCCACTTAAACGCACTTGGGCATTCGGGTTAGAGTAGAGAGTGTGTATAAGCCTAAGAAATTTGACTCCAAACCCCCAACAATCAAGGATGTCAAAGAGGAAAGGCCAGGACACTGAGTTGAAGGCTTTCTGAAGACCTAACGATCCCAGGGGATGCAATGTCAAAGGGGATCCCATTGACATTGCATTATTGATTGATTATTGATTATACCCTAACATAAGATATGTTCAGGATCGCTTAATGGCTTAGAGAATATCATGGTATATTTTAGTGTATGTGATAAACTACACCTCATGACAGCATTACATAATTAACTGAAGATCTCATTGCATTGTGACCCAAGACCTGTCTATTCTAGTCTGATGTCTACATCTGAGGAAACATCTGTTTGTGGTTTTTATCTCTGTACACTGTAGTGGGATATGAAACGGGCCAGAATTAGCTGTTCAGGAACTTGTGGTTGGGCAACTGATGGTCAGCAGATGTTAACAGAAATTAAGAAAGCATTGACCTTTAGCCTGAACTGTATAAGTTAAACTGAAATCACATGATGAAATTACTAATGTATGCTTATGTGTATTATTCTGATTGGCCCCAAGTGGGGCAGGGTCTTATAAGATTTAACATAAAAGAAGCCTCCTGCCTAATAAACTTCGTAATCATTTATCACTTCCCCCCGTGTGTATGTGTATTGATTATCCGCCGGCGAGGTCCTCCACTGAGCCAACTCAAGAGCCTAGGCCAGTAAGAGAAGACGGGCACCTAACAGTTTTGGTACCAGAAGTGTGGGGGTGTGTTTGAACAGGTAAGTCATTTGCTCCTTATTACCTATTTTTGGTAACTGGTGTTGATGCTTGCCATGTTCAAATAACCTTGTATGTCCACCTACTCACATAACTGTGCCTTCGCAACGGACTAGGCTGGTCCCTTGGAGGGTTAATAAGGGCTCGCAGGTTTTTAAACGGTCCGACTAGGTTGGTCCGACTGTGTTGAGTAGATATATGGGTATGTAAACTCGGGAAGTATAGAATACGCCCGTAGTATAAGGAGTGGCTGAGTGGACGCCCAATATTGAAAAGTGCACTTATAATAACATGTTGATATAATGTAACTTTATTTGGCCACTGTATATATAAGATTTTGCTTGTTATCTTTTAGGTAGCACCGTAAGTATTTACAGTATTAGAGATAAGTGTATAACATGTATGTATGACAACTGAATGTAAAGTACTATATTGATTTCAAAGATTTTATTAAGGCATTACACATATATGCACTAGATGAACAACATAAGATGGGAACCCGATTGTAGTGAAATAGCACCCGCTTGCCCACATTGCACGTTTGGTTTACTGTTCCTTAGTGTAGACAGAACGTGGATCCTGCTCACCACTAGACCAACCGGGTTTTCATACCGACTTGGTGCAAGGGGAGTATATCCTGCCACAAGGAGGGGTACCCTATACCGAATACTGAGGGTTAACCTTCATAGCTATTTCAGCCCCACTGCAATAAGAGACCAAGGGACTTACTCCCAAGTCAGGGAACAGATTATAGCACAAACAGGTTGCTTTCATCTCTGTCCCTGTACTAGACACACACTACCAAGATTATTAGATGGGGAATTCTGCGGCAACCCAGACCACGGCCAACCCATCCCCCTATGAGTATGTTAAAAACACACTACCGGGGCCACAGGTAGAACCCTTTTGGACACAAGTCAGGGAAAGGTGCCAACAGCTAGGAATACATGACCCGGGGCCACTAGGTCCCTGTTCTGAGGATGATTGGAAGGAAGTGAGCAAGGTGTGTCAGGTACACAAGCACTCTTACCCACCTGGGAAATGGGAAGACACCCAGTATATGAAGGATTGTTACAAAACATGGAATAAATGCTTAGCCAAGTATAAAACAAAGTTTGTAACTAAAGCCCCCACAACTGAACCCGTAAACTCACCCGCCCTATCTCAGCAACCCGAAGCACCACCCCCCCCTTATGTGATGGTCAAACAGGAAGATGGAACATTGGGTCCACGCCTTCAGCTGTATCCATCCCTGGACCCAGCAGTGTTGGCCACCATGGTATACGGGACAGCTGATCAGGCACAAGTTACACGATGGGAAAACGAAAGTAGGGACAGGGAAGAGGAAGTCCGGGCAGAAGGTATACGTAAGAGGGAAGAAGAGAGGATTAGGAGGTTGGATCCGAAGGAAAGGGAATTAGAAGAAAAGTTAAAAGAGTTTAATAAAAGGCAGGAGGAATTAGAAGAGAAAATGTCTAAGAGGGAGGAAGCGCTAGAAAGTTACAAAAGAGAGCTAGATAAGAGGGCGGGTGAAATAATAGAGCATTCTGCAATATCAAAGAGAGAGAGGGACGTAACGTCCCTGGAAGAGGGAGAAGAGGAAAGAGTCAGGAGGTTAAGCCCCGGGGAAAAGGATTTGGAGGAGAAACAGAAAGAATTTAATAAGAGACAGCAGGAAGAGGAAGAGAGGATACAAAAGAAAAGGGAAGATTTAGAGATGTACGAGAAGAGACTTGAGAAAGAGGCAGATAGGATAAAGGAGGCTAGCAAATCAGTATTAGGCCATGAATTGACTCTCTACACTACTCATTCAGTAACTCACCTCCTGCAAAATATGAACACACAGCATATGACAGCACAGAGGCTTAGTGGGTATGAGATCACACTTCTGAATACTGATAATCTCACCCTCAAACACGCACCACCAAGTAATCCCACTGTCCATCTTTTACACTCTTTGCTTAAGCTACCATGAGACCCTGATAAGAAGCACAATTGTGTTGAACAGGTTGCAGCAATAACCAGCCCTCGCCCAGATCTCACTGACATTCCCCTACCAGGAGTGCAGGACGTTTTTATAGACGGCAGCTGTTCCCGCCCCTCCGATGCAACATTCCTGACAGGGTACGCCATTGTCCAACTCCCTGATGTTGTGTTGGAAGCAAAAGCCTTACCACCCTCCTCGGCACAGGTAGCAGAATTGGAGGCGCTCACAAGAGCTTGCATACTTTTCTCTGATCAGGAGGTAAACATTTATACTGACAGTAGGTACGCTTTCGGGGTCACACATGACTACGGTGTAATATGGGCAAATAGAGGATTTAGAACTGCTGACAATAAGCCAATTGCTAACTCTACGCAAATTAAAGCACTCCTGCAAGCGATTCTTCTCCCAAAGCGGATAGCGGTCATCAAGGTAAAGGCACATTCATCAGATAACAGCAGAATTTCCAAAGGAAACGCGCTGGCAGACAAAGAAGCAAAAAAAGCAGCTGCCCTATACATTGGTCAGCCAGCCCCCACAACAATGTTCTTCAAAGAACATTTTACATCACCCAACTTTAAAACGATCGTGGCACAAATACAGGGATTGGCTACAAAGGAGGATGTTTCCTTTTGGGTCAAGGATGGATTGACCAAGGACCAAGAAGGTCTTTGGTCAAAAGAGGGGAAGATATTGGGCATACCAGAATCAAGCAGTGTTCTCATACTCTCCTATCTCCATGGTCCAGGACACATAGGTACCACCGCCCTAACAAACATATACACAAAGTCTTTCTGTACTAACAATTTGAGTAAACAGGCGAAACTCCTCACCAGCAGTTGTCTGACCTGTGCACAAAACAATGTCCAAGGGAAAAATCACGGATTACATGGCCGCCTGCCCCCACCCCTGGGTCCCCTAACAGATTTGCAAATAGACTTTACACACATGCCCAAACAAAAAGGTAATTTGAAATGCCTTTGCGTGATCGTAGACAAATGGTCAGGTTGGGTTGAAGCTATTCCCTGTACAGGTGAGACCGCTAATATTGCTGCCAAATGCCTACTGAACCATTGGGTTTGTAGGTTCGGAATACCAACGGCCATATGGTCAGACAGAGGACCTGCCTTTAGCTCCTCTGTTACACAGACTTTAGCTAGATTACTAGGCTTGCAGTGGAAATTGCACATCCCTTACCACCCACAAAGTGCAGGAGTAGTGGAAAGAATGAACAGGAACATTAAAGACAAGTTAAAAAAGGCTACGGGGGGCACCATGAAAGGATGGTTGGATTACCTTCCTTCTGTCCTATTTCAGATCAGAACAACGCCACATGCTAGAACAAAACTCTCGCCCTTTGAGATTTTGATGGGAATTCCTGCAAACATAGAGCTGCCCCCCCTTAGATCAGAACACTGACATTAACATCTATTCCCAACAGGAAATGTACGTGAAAAATCTGGTAAGTATGCTGCAGGAAATGAACGAACAAGTCTCTGTCACCTTTTCTCCTCTTCCAACAGAACCCACTCATCCTTTCATCCCAGGAGACAAAGTATTGGTGAAACAACTGGCACACAGAAAGAGGGTTGGACCCATTTTCTCTGGACCCTGGAAGATAGAGAAGGTCTCCAGAACTGCTGTACTAACCGATCTAGGAAACATCTGGATCCACGCCAGCCGGTTAAAGAAGTGTCCACAGCCACCCCAGACTCCTGACCCTCCTCCGGCATCCCAAGACTCCTCTGACCAGGAACAGCGACCAGATTTGAAGGACATTCAAGAAGGCATAAAACAAATCTCTCTGAACGACGAGACGAATCCCCCACCAACAAGAAGAAACGAGTAACAGAACTTTGCACACAGTACCTGACAAAATGATTTCTACCTTTGTGTCAGGAAAGGCATTATGCTTCTGGACATGTCTGATTCTGATAGTATTCACACCTATTTGGTTAATAGCAAATTGTGTGTACCATCCAGAAGATTTAGGGCTACTAAAAGGAATATGTGGAAATTCCCAGACAGCCAATACACCTAGTTTAAAATATAAAAGAAGTATATCCCCCACTGAACCCTCTTCAGGGTTCACTGACAAGATGTTGTTGTTGAAATTTAAATACAGTTATGCACAAAAGTCTGGTTTTGAGAGATGTTGGATATGCAGCAAACTCCACCCCAGTACAGCCAGGATCCCATTGATGGCCATTCCCTTAAACATCACTCCTTTCTTGAATACAACTCCCCCTATAGTTCTTGCCAATGTCATAAGAAAAAGTCCCAATAAGCCCCTCAGTTTTCAAATCGCGGGTAGAAGCCACGCTCCAGATTGGTGCTTTATACTGGGAAACATTTCCAGGGGAGCTGAGGTGTGCAAATGGTCGAAACTTAATGTCTCCATGGCCTCCCTTACCGATAACTCATTCTTCCGCACCTCAGACCCTGTGATAAATGCTACCATCTATGACCTTTTTAATTTTAGTTCCCACTCCACGGTCACACAGTTATTAGCTATGCTGATGGTATCTGGGCATTCAAATGGCACAAGGACCATAGTTAGTCAACAACCCTTAGCATTAGGTAACACAACCTACATCTGTTGTGGCAAGCTCTGTTACCCATGGATTCCTGAAGAAACCCCAGGGATGGTGTTATCTTGCTAAAATAGTCCCTGTAATGGGGGTAGTGGGGGATGATGGACAAGGACACCTACTTAAAGCTAGTACCCACCCAAGATACCCTCTAAAACACCTTGAAAAAAGAGAAATGTTCCTAGAAAAAGATATGACCTGGGCCTGGTTTCCTTCCTGGACAGGGTGGGGAATAGATTTGATGAAAAAAACTAAATAACTACACCTCAATCATTGATGAGATCTTGGAAAAGAACTCTGATGACATCTCAAAATTAAATCTAGAAACCAGAGCAATTAGAAAACAACTAGAGTTACATGATTTGGCTATAGAAAGCATGAGTGCAGCCCTCACTGGCCTCTGTGAAATTACTGAGGACTATGAATGCTGCACCTGGATACATAACACGAGTATCGAGGTCCCTGATTACTATGACATTATTGCACAACATAGGAAAGAGGTAAACAAGCTTCAACAGGATGCAAGGGATATTGGGAAAACATGGGACCCTTTCTCTACAGGGTTCAGTTTAGGAGGACTCACCTCGTGTTTAAAGAACACTGCAATGACTATTTTTACAATACTGCTTTTCATATTATTCTTATATGCATGCTTTATGTTACTTAAATACTTCTGCAAAAAGGGTAGCAAAGCACACTCCGAAACCATGAAGCTAACTTCCATTTCCAGGGATCCCACGGTGTGGTACGAGAACCAGGAAAATGAGGCCAGGGTATATGAATCCTTAAGGCATGACGAAAAGGTAGTATGACCATTTCGATGATATCGAATGGTCAAAGGGAGGATTGTAAGGGGATCCCATTGACATTGCATTATTGATTGATTATTGATTATACCCTAACATAAGATATGTTCAGGATCGCTTAATGGCTTAGAGAATATCATGGTATATTTTAGTGTATGTGATAAACTACACCTCATGACAGCATTACATAATTAACTGAAGATCTCATTGCATTGTGACCCAAGACCTGTCTATTCTAGTCTGATGTCTACATCTGAGGAAACATCTGTTTGTGGTTTTTATCTCTGTACACTGTAGTGGGATATGAAACGGGCCAGAATTAGCTGTTCAGGAACTTGTGGTTGGGCAACTGATGGTCAGCAGATGTTAACAGAAATTAAGAAAGCATTGACCTTTAGCCTGAACTGTATAAGTTAAACTGAAATCACATGATGAAATTACTAATGTATGCTTATGTGTATTATTCTGATTGGCCCCAAGTGGGGCAGGGTCTTATAAGATTTAACATAAAAGAAGCCTCCTGCCTAATAAACTTCGTAATCATTTATCACGTACCCCGTGTGTATGTGTATTGATTATCCGCCGGCGAGGTCCTCCACTGAGCCAACTCAAGAGCCTAGGCCAGTAAGAGAAGACGGGCACCTAACAATAATGCCCCACTTAAACGCACTTGGGCATTCGGGTTAGAGTAGAGAGTGTGTATAAGCCTAAGAAATTTGACTCCAAACCCCCAACAATCAAGGATGTCAAAGAGGAAAGGCCAGGACACTGAGTTGAAGGCTTTCTGAAGACCTAACGATAACAGGAAGCCTTCCTGATATTGCCCCCCATCCCATTGGGATTGTAGAAGAGAGATCAGGTCAATTGCCCTATGGATTTGGTCCGGGCCTTGTCTCCCTGGCATGAAGTCCACCTGATCTTTGTGAATGTATCCAGCAATAAAGCTGGAAAGATTTTTGTCATGATCTTAAGGTCATTATTTATCAGCGAAATGGGCTGATAACTACCGACCTCACTCACGTCTTTCCCTGGTTTGGGTATGACTGAGATAAAAGCATTATTCAAGTCACTAGGTAGAGGGGCTCCATCCCAGAGAGAGTTATAGAAATGAGCCATGAAGGGTACTAGGAGGGTGCCGAATTTCTTATAGTAGCAGATCAAGAAACAGTGCCCTGGGGTGAAGGCTAACTTCAAAGATTTGATAACTTCCAATATTTCATCTGAGGAGAAAGGTTTGTCTAGTAGTTCCTCGTGGGTTCGTTGTAGGTGGGGTAGGTTGGCGTCTTGGAGAAACGCCTCTCTTGTCTAGGGGTGCGTATGAGGTTGGTCTTTGTATAGGTTCGAGTCGAAGTCATGGAAAGAGTTCATGATTCCTACTGAATTCTGGGTTAAAGTTTCCGTCTTGGTGCGAGTTTTGGGGAAGGCTAGGGTACAGTTTTGGGGAAGGCTAGGGTACAGTTTAGAGCCTATCCTGTCTTTTTGGTAGTAAAAGCGAGCCCCTGTCCATCTTAAGTGTTTCTCGGCTGGTGGTTAGGGAGAGGTTCGATCTGACTCGGGCTGAATCAAGTCTAGCCAGGCTGTCTGGGGTGGAGTTGCTTTTGTGGCATTTACTGAGCAAACTAAAGTGTTCCATCCACTGCTGTATTTCAGCACTTCTTTCACCTTTAATTTGGGAAGCGAGCTGAATGAGTCTGCCTCTCATCACCGCTTTATGCGTAGCCCATAGAGTACTTGGTGAGACCGATTCAGTGTCATTTTTGGAGAAATAATCTGTTAACACTGTTTCCAGGACTGTGCAGTATGCAGGGTTGCTCAGTAGCGCTTCATTGATACGCCATTTAAAGGGGACCCTTCCCCCAGATGCCCCCCTTAGGGTAAGTGTCATTATGGAGTGATCAGATAGAGAGGTGTCGTATATTTTAGAGGCTATCACCTTTGCGAGTGCATTTGAAGGAAAAAAGCTATGGTCTATCCTAGAGTGGGTTTTGTGCAGGATGGAGTAGTATGTGTAATCCTTGGTGCGGGGGTTCATTTCCCTCCAGATGTCGACTAGGCTGTGTGTCTGTACAATCTGTACTACCTGCATGTCACAAATCAGCTGCGGAGCTGATCTGTGTCTCACCTTTACTGCTGTAGGCCGGCTGGCACCTGTTGTTCCTCCAGCTTGTGTTTAGCTCTGCTGTACTCTGCAGCTATGGGTGTCACCGGCTTCACCTGTTGCTTAACCACTTGCCGACCGCCGCACGCTGATGTACATCCCTACTTTGGGGATGGATATCGTTGTTATGGCAGCAGCTAGCTGCCATAACCCTGGTAACCCCATGTTCAGTCGGCTACAAGATAAAAGTAGTCTCTGCGGCAGATTCGCCGCAAGATCACTTTTATCGGTGGCGGGAGAGGAGGCCACCCCCTCCCGCCGCGATCCGGTGCCCTCCGCCTCTTTCCGGAGCCATCGGCAGTGGTGGTGGCGATCGTGTCTGTCACCTTGCTGGGTATAGAGATGAGTGAGGGGAAGATGGCCCCCACCCGTCTCCACACCATAGCAGGGCGGAAGCGACGTCAAAAAATCACTTCCGCCCATATGTCTTAAAGGCACATTTTTCTGTTGTCATTTTTCAAATGACATATTTTTTTATTGCTTTTAAGTCCAAATATGAGATCTGAGGACTTTTTGACCCCAGATCTCATATTTAAGAGGACCTGTCATGGGATGTTTACATTCCTTGTAATAGGAATAAAAATGACACATTTTTTTTAAATCAGTGTGAAAATAAATAAAATCAAGTAAAATAAATACGAATTTTTTTTTTTTTTTTAAAAACGCCCCGTCCCAGTGAGCTTGCCTGCAGAAGCGAATGCATACATGAGTACGCCCTATCTCCTTGCTCCCTTTTTCCTCTAAACTCCTTGAACGCCTGGTTTACAACCAACTGAGTGACCACCTCATTAAAAACAACCCTCTTGATACCCTTCAATCTAGATTTCGCCCTCAACACTCCACAGAAACTGCTCTTTTAAAACTCACAAATGACCTGCTAACTGCAAAAACCAACCACTATTCTGTACTCCTATTTCTGGATCTTTCAGCTGCCTTTGACACGGTTGACCACCCCCTCCTCCTCAAAAATTTTACTCCCTCGGTCTCCGTGACTGTTCTCTTCAGTGGCTCTCATCCTACCTATCCCAACGCACCTTCAGTGTCACTTACAATTCTACTTCCTCCACTCCTCTTCCCTTCTCTGTCGGGGTCCCCCAAGGTTCTGTTCTTGGACCTCTTTTATTTTCAATCTACACCTCTTCCCTGGGTCAGCTGATAGCCTCTCACGGATTTCAATATCATTTCTACGCTGAGGACACACAAATCTATCTCTCCACCCCTCAACTCACTCCATCAGTCTCCTCACGCATCACTAACTTACTAACCGACATATCTGTATGGATGTCACACGACTTCCTCAAACTCAACTTGTCCAAAACCGAGCTTATAATATTTCCTCCCTCACGTGCCTCTTCCCCTGACTTGTCTGTCAAGAGCAATGGCACAACCATCCACCCGTCCCCACATGTCAGGGTACTAGGTGTTATCCTGGATTCTGAACTCTCCTTTCAGCCCCACATCCAATCACTTTCCAAAGCTTGCCGCCTCAACCTCTGCAACATCTCTAAATTACATCCCTTTCTAACCAACGAAACCACAAAGCTCCTGATTCACTCCCTGGTTATCTCTCGCCTCGACTACTGTAACTCCCTCCTCATTGGCTTACCTTTAAATAGACTATCCCCCCTTCAGTCCATCATGAATGCTGCTGCCAGACTCATCCACCTTACAAACTACTCAGTGTCTGCTACCCCTCTCTGCCAATCCCTCCATTGGCTGCCACTCGCCCAATGAATTAAATTCAAAATACTAACAATAAGTTACAAAGCCATCCACAACTCTGCCCCCAGCTACATCACTAGCCTAGTCTCAAAATACCAACCTAATCGGCCTCTTCATTCCTCCCAGGACCTCCTGCTCTCTAGCTCCCTCATCACCTCCTCCCATATCCGCCTCCAGGACTTCTCCAGAGCCTCGCCCATCCTCTGGAATTCCCTACCCAATCTGTCAGACTGTCTTCAAATGTATCCACTTTTAGGCGATCCCTGAAAACTTTCCTCTTCAGAGAAGCCTATCCTGCCTCCATCTAACAACTACACTATTTTCTGCATTAGCTCATCCCCCACAGCTATTACCCTTCTGTATAACTTGACCCTCCCTCCTAGATTGTAAGCTCTAACGAGCAGGGCCCTCTGATTCCTACTGTATTGAATTGTATTGTACTTGCAATGTCCTCCCTAATGTTGTAAATCGCTGCGTAAACTGTTGGCGCTATATAAATCCTGTATAATAATAAATAATAATAATGAGTAGAGCCCACATATGAAAACGGTGGTCAAACCACACATGTGAGGTATCTCCATGATCGGTAGAGCGAGAGCAATAGACCTCCTCTGTAACTCAAAACATGCAACCTGTATAATTTTTTAAACATCGCCTATGGAGATTTTTAAGGGTAAAAGTTTGACGCCATTCCACAAATGGGCGCAATCTTGAAGTGTGACATGTTGGGTATCAATTTACTCGGAGTAACATTATCTTTGACAATATAAAAAAATTGAGCTAACTTTACTGTTGTCTTATTTTTTATTCAAAAAAAGTGAATTTAAAAAAAAAAAAGTCCCCTTGTAAGACAGCTGCGCAAATACGGTGTGAAAAAAAGTATTGCAATGACCGCCATTTTATTCTCTAGAGTGTTAGAAAAAAACAATATATAATGTTTGGGGGTTCTAAGTAATTTTCCAGCAAAAAAAACAGTTTTAAACATGTAAACACCAAAATCTCAAAACAAGGCTGGTCCTTAAGTGGTTAATATATGATTTCTTCCTGCTACTTCCTGTCCAGCCCCTCATGTGCTTCTCTATTTAAATCCCTCTTAGGCCAGTTCTGGTTGCTTGAGCAACATTTGTTTCTGAGCTCCCTTCGTGTAACCTGCCTTAACCTGACCTCTCGTGAACTGATCTCTTGTGTACAGACTCGGCTTGTTCTGATTACATTGTCTGCAGACCGTCCTGACCTTGGCTTGCTATCCAGCTCTCCTTTGCTTCATCCATCCATCCATCCTTGTCTGACAGTGTCTCCTGGTACTTCCCTAGTGAGCAGGG